>NC_051154.1:373476326-373517429 GCF_013339745.2 Dermacentor silvarum | reverse complement strand
GGCGGATGTCACTGTACGATTCAACTACTCGACACGTCTAAAACAAACGGCCATGCGCTAAATACAGGCATATTACTATTGCGTTTTTACCGAGCGTCCGTGATAATAAACGCGAATACGAAAGTACGTGACTTGACTTGGCGCACTGCAGTTATCCACGCTTGTCGTCTGTCCTTCTCGTACCACCTCCCCAAAATTTTGTAGGACTTCATGGGCAGCTTTAGGCCTTTCGAGGCTGTTTGTGGCAATCAACAACACTGCAGTAATGCGTGCCCCTTTCCTGGTTGATGAGGTCGCGCTCGCCGTCGCGAAAGGAACGCGCACGATCGTTCACCCCGTAGAGAACACGGGCGCGCGCTGGCCCAGCGACGACCTTCGCCACTTCCATCCTTTCGCCAGGGAGTATTCGGAGCTGGTGCCACGCGGGAAAACTTTAGGTTGCCTCGCCTATAACACGAGGACAACGAGGGTTCACGAACGCACGTAGTTCAAAATGCTCCGCGCGCGTATGAAGGCTCGAGCCGCAGGCAACGCACGCACGTGGTAACGTGTGAAGGCAGCACCGCAGGAGAAAGCGCGAAAGAAAGAAGAGGCGCGGCCCCGTTACTAGGCGACACATGCGGTCCTGCAGAGCATGCGCAGTGGAGGGGGGGGGGGGGACCGTGTGAACCACCCTGCAAAGAACCACTCTCGAGAATAAAAAAATGTCGAAAAAATAAGGTCTGGTGCGTCTTTCCTGTCCACATCGTTTCTCAATGACACTATACAAGATGTTATGAGATCGCGCCCTGAAGGCCCTGACGCACCTACTTCCTCGGCTTTCTGTGCGCAGCAAGTCATTTCACGTGACAGCTGCCTTTATTCAACTTTTATTCAACTTCATAACCAAGTGGCACTTTTCTGATTTAAGCGTGAGATCAGCCGATCGGAGATCTTCTAGCACATGCCGCAGGGGATGAAGATGTTGCTCAAATGTTTCAGAAAAGACAACTACGTCGTCATAACCACATAAAGCCAACAGACAACGAAGCCAAGGAAAGCATCGCGGAAATTAACTGTAGTTGAAATTGGAATGTAGAAAAAATGAAGAAAATGGAAATGAAAGTGGACGAAAAGATAACTTGTCGCCGTTCTGAGTGGCGCTGGCTAACACTCCTAGAGCTAGATCTAGTAAAACGTAAATACCCAGTTAGTGGACGAATTGATGGCCGTCGCTGCAGCACAATTGGTAGTGCAACGCACGCGTAATGCGGAGGTTGCGGGTTCGGCTCGCCGGCGACAAGTTATCTTTTCGTCCACTTTCATTTCCCTTTTCTTCATTATTTCCTACATTCCAGCTTCAACTACAGTTAATTTCCCGATGCTTTCCTTGGCTTCGTTGTCTGTTGGCTTTATGTGGTTATGACTAATAAAATCGAGCCCCTCGGTTCCCATTCTTTCGAACTACGTCGTCAAGACACACAAGGCAAGTCTGCCACTTCAATCCAGCGAGGACAGTATCCATCATTCGCTGGAAAGTTGCTGTGGCTGAACACAAACCGAAAGGGAGCACTCGAAATTCGTAAAGGGCGTCGGGAGTAACAAAGGCAGTTTTCTCGCGGTCTCGTTCGTCTACCTCGATCTGCCAGTATCCACTTTTCAAATCGAGTGACGAAAAGTACTGGGCACGCCGCAGTCTATCTAACTAGTCGTCGATACGTGGCAGTGGGCACACGTCCTGTTTAGTTACATTGTTGAGCTTCCGGTAGTCGACGCAAAAGCGTAGCGTTCCGTCTTCCCTTTTGACAAGAACGCCCGGAGACGACCATGAGTTGTTGGAAGGTTCGATCACGCCGTCTTCAAGCATCTCTTGTACTTGCGTACGAATCGCTTCGCGTTCCTTCGCTGACACGCGGTAGGGCTGCTGGCGTATCGGGGATGCGTCTTCGCATGCGATGATCCTGTACCTTGTAACTGAAGTCTGGCGTACCTTAGACGAGCTTGCGAAGCATGCCCTGAATTGAAACAAGAGCTCATGTAGTGCTGTCTGTTTGTCGTGAAATAACTGTGAATTAATGTCGACGTTTCCCAGTGACTTGTCAGCCATACTCACTGGTTCAGGGGCAAAACATTCAGCAACGTGTTCTATTTCTTCAGCAAACGCTATCGAAGTACCGCGGAACAGGTGTCGATGCTGGTTACTGAAGTTGGTGACAAGCAACTGAGAACGGCCATCACTAAGCTGTAGCACACTTCTAGCAGCACAAACACCTTGCATCAGTAGATGCGATAAGTTACTTTCAGCAACCACTTCACCTTCGCGCATTTCACCGCACATCACTTCGACTGGGACACTGGTTCACGGAGGAAGCGAAGCACTTTCGGTCGAGACACGAAGGGCGTCGTCTCATCGCTTGTGTTCGTATCCGTCGAGTGCTACATCTGCTGAGAAGGTGACTACACCTCCC
Source organism: Dermacentor silvarum (assembly GCF_013339745.2). Taxonomy (NCBI): domain Eukaryota; kingdom Metazoa; phylum Arthropoda; class Arachnida; order Ixodida; family Ixodidae; genus Dermacentor; species Dermacentor silvarum. The sequence continues at coordinate 373,514,982 of NC_051154.1, read as the reverse complement.
CGTAGGTCAATAACAGCGCCGTATTCTTGCAGAAAATCAACCCCGAGAATGACGTCACGGGAGCATGCGCACTTTCGGTCGAGACACGAAGGGCGTCGTCTCATCGCTTGTGTTCGTATCCGTCGAGTGCTACATCTGCTGAGAAGGGACTACACCTCCCCGTAGGTCAATAAACAGCGCCGTATTCTTGCAGAAAATCAACCCCGAGAATGACGTCACGGGAGCATGCGCGTAGGACAAGGCAGCTCGCCACGAATGTCGATCCTCGAATCCCAACTCTTGTCGTTCAGGTTCCCAGTGGAGTAACGACGTGACCGCCAGCCGTACGAATCTGAGAGCCATGCCAAGGAGCAATTACTTTCTTAAGAAACATCGCCAGCTTCCCGCTTAAGATAGACTAGTCCGCACCGGTATCTACTACAGCGCAAACCACGTAACCGTCGATCACCACCGATATGACGAGCAAAGCCGGTCATTCCGTTCATCTGCAGTTGACGTCGGATCGGTGTCCTCGCTCGGAGGTCTTCAGCGTGTCGACTGCCAGCGGCCTCGCCCCCTAAGGTCGCTGTGGTTAGTTTTCCGGCGGGGACTTGGCGATCGTGTGCCGGAATATCGCTGCGGCGGTGGTGAAAATCGCCGTGGTGACGGCGAGCGTGACTGTCGCCCGGTAGACGGTGACATACTGTTAAAGACAGCCGCGTCTCACAGGTCACAGTGGTTTGATTGAATGAAACTTGATTTATTAAAGGAAAAAGGAAACGGAAGAGTGCTCACACAGAGAGCAACGCAGGGGCTCACGTTTATCGCACAGGAGCTCGCACATAGCGTCCGTCGAACACACACACGGTAACTCGCGCTCACACTCGCACAGCTTCGTCGTCGCACTCTCGAACGCGCACTCTCACTGTCACACAATCCCACAACACAATAGACGCGTCTCGGCCGCAGATCGTGGTGTACAAGGTAGGGGGCGCTAGCAAGCAGCTTGTGAAATAGCTAACATCTCGGCCGTCCTGAAATCTTAACGTCCTCGTTAAGGTAATCGCAGTAACACACACACACACACACACGAAGAACGCTAGCTGTCTTATGGTATGCAGTCGCGTAGTCTGGCAGGTACTACTCGTTGCCTGCGTGGGCGTCTAACTGCCAAAGGCTCGTCGTACTGATCCTGGTCAAGTTGGTGCTCGGATTCATCTGACTCCTCGTCGTCGTCTAGATGAAACGTTTTGGTTGTCGATGACCACGCCTTCAATTGCGATACGTGCGCCGTCGTTGCGTACCTCTTTCCGGAGTTCTTGTTGAGCTCTGCCACTCTGTACGTGTCGGCAGGCAACACTTCAGTTATTACCAAGGGGTCTCTGTACTTGGGTTGTGTTTTAGTTGGATTTCCTGTGTGTTGGGGCGCTGTCTTCGAAAATACCACTTCACCCACATCATACATCCTTGCAGGATAATGCCGGGTGTCGTATGCCTGCTTACTTTTTGCTTGTTCTTCTAGCAAGTGCTGCCGTGCAGTTTTTCTGGGCTCACTCGGGTCTTTCCAAGCGTCTTCACTGTCCACTTTCTCCTCTTGCAGGGCTAGTCCATAAAAGACGGGTTTGTAACCATGAAGCATTTCATAAGGGGTCTTTCCCGAGCTCTTACTCACAACGTTGTTTAAGCTACATTCAACATACTTGAGGTTCGCATCCCAATCTCGGTGCTCTGGGTCTTTCACTGCTATGGTGATGACGGGCAATACAGTACGATTCACTCCAGAAATACAATTCACAAGCTTGAATAACAGCAGGATTAATATGCAACAAAATAAGCTAGATGAGAATTTAAATAATTCTGAACTGGAGCGTAACACCTTGCCATTTCTTTTAAAGCATTCTGATAAGCACAAAACACTTCGAGCACAGACGACTAAATCGGTCGCTTCTGGTCCAACGTTCACTTTGCAACGCCGTATCGGTTGTCGTTCAGTTGGCACAGGCACCTCTTTCTCGTCAGACTTGTCGTCCTCGTCGGACTCCTCTTTCTTTGCTACTTTCCTCCACTTGGCAGGAGTGCTGGTCTTCTTTGCAGGCCGCTTTCGAGATGCCTTCCGCTTCTCTGCCTTGGGAGTTGCCGTCTTTTGTTTCTTGGTCTGGCCCTTGCCAGCGGACGCAGGTGTCATAGACTTTCTCTTTCCCTTCTTGGTAGCTAGCAGGGGCTTCATGTATCAAAGGGCTTGAGCAGGAAGTTGAGAATGCGATCTGTGCACTCCTCGACCGGGCCACTCTTTTCCAAGTCAAGAATACCCAGCAAGTCCCTGTGGGCAGTCTTTTTGAGCTTTGCAAACATCTTTCTCTCTTCACATACTCTGCAGAGTCCTTCTCAAAAGGGAACCCACTGAACTTGCGCAAATTCTTCTTGATCTCGGATGGCGCTCCTGGGCGGCCAAAGAGCAGTCGATGCAAGGCCTTGAGACTCTCCGAGCGCTCACGTTTGATGTTGTGCTCGATTCGGGGGCAGTCACCCAGTGGTGTGCCTTTTCCTTGCTCTGGTGGGGGCCGCTCGCGTGCCGCTGTGCGGAAGCTCACGTCCAGCCGCTCGACCTTCTTGCGCTGCCGAGAACCTGACAGCTCCAGTGCCTGGTACAGCAGGCCAAGCTTTGGCTCCTCATCGTCACTTCTCTCCTCAGCAGCAGAGTTTCCGTCATCCTGTTTGTCATCCGCAGGGGCCTTTTCTTCCGACGCAGCTTTTCTCACGTTGTTTTCAACCGGCACGCTTTCCGATTCCGACATCACGGCTGCAGCTTGGTCCGCAGGCTGCATTCTTTGTTGACTTTCATAGGGCTCCTGATGAGCGAACGGAACGTCACTACAATGCCAAAACCACAGAGAACCTCCAATTCTTGCATACGCGATGTAAGGCAACTCTGTGAATGTCCTTCCGACCAGCAAATCGACAGATTGGGCTTCATCTGGAACTACAAGGATTGGTATGTCCTTTGCCAAAACACCGTCAATGCATAAATCAGTCTTGCACCTTCCAATGCTTTTTGCCGCAGGCACAGTGCTATTTCCAAAACCATACAGGTCTGTTGTCTCAGGAACAATTTCTATGCCACATCGCGCTGCTCCGGAGGCACGCAAGAGACAGCCAGAACTGCCTGTATCAATGAGTCCAACGACAGTGAACTTTCCATTCAAAGTGACTTCCTTCAGCAAAACGCTTGCGCTCTTGATTTCACATACTGGCTCGGTTACTGTGTTCGCCTCATTGCGCTGTAGTGTCTCCTTGCAGTGACGCTGCGTGTGATCTGTTCCGTTGCAGAGGAGACATTTCATCGGTCGTTTTGGTTGCGGACAGTCTCTCGCTATATGTCCGTACTGGCTACAGTTGTAGCACTTTCGCTCTCCTTTTTCGTTAGTCAGAGGGGGTCGCCTGTCCTTGGCACTTCCCTCCTCGACGGATTTTCTTTCATACAACGCGCTCACGTACGGAGCACGTGCTTCGTGCTCGCCGCTCTATGGTCGCGCGCTGAACCAAAAAACTCTTGCCTTTCACGCTCGATCCTCTCGAATTCCTGAATGTCGTGCAGGATATCGTCGTCGTCCTCATGACTTTTCCGAGTAACATCGTGCTCAGTTGTTTCGAACGTAGTCCTGTGATTACCTGCTCACGAGTGTCCCAAAAATCCAAGTTCGCCTCCCTGCACAACCGCACCTTGGCGTGCAAATATGCCACCGAGCTTTCATTGCGCTGTTGCACTCGCTCGTGCATTTTGCGCCAGCGTTCCGCCGCACGCGTCTGGCTCACGAAGGTTCGCCGAAAACGCTCTTCAAAATCACTCCAAGTTTTGACTTCGGATCTCCTCGAACGCAGCCAGTCTCTCGCCGGTCCGGTCAAACGGGACTTTGCGGTCTCAAGCATGAAAGACTCAGGCCAGCTGTGCAGCGTCGCAGTTGTACGGAGATTTTCAATCCAATCATTTGCTGAGGGTGCGTCCTCGCAACCGTTAAAGCTTGTTATGTTGTTGCTTAGGTCGGGCATCACTTGGAACGCAGCGATTCCACCAGGCGTTCCCGCGGACATGGGCTGTGGCGTCGCTGACAGAGTCAAGCGTTCCAACAAAGTCGTTAGGACGCGGTCCTTTTCCACAAGGGCGTTGAATAGTTCGCGCAGGGTAACACCATCACTTTGGTCGGTGCCCATGGAGGAAACCGCCTCACGCACAGTCTCACTAGTAACACCACTCTCGTTGTCGCTGTCGGTTGGGGCGTCTCCACTCCGAACTTCCCTTACATTCATGGTGCCGCTCAGTTCGTTAGGCCTAGTAATCCCGGTTCTGAGGTGTTGAAGACAGCCGTTGGGCCTAGTAATCCTGCTTCTGAGGTGTTGAAGACCGCCGTTGGGCCTAGTAATCCTGCTTCTGAGGTGTTGAAGACCGCCGTTGGGCCTAGTAATCCTGCTTCTGAGGTGTTGAAGACCGCCGTTGGGCCTAGTAATCTTGCTTCTGAGGTGTTGAAGACCGCCGTTGGGGCTAGTAATCCTGCTTCTGAGGTGTTGAAGACCGCCGTTGGGGCTAGTAATCCCACTTCTGAGATGTTAAAGACAGCCGCGTCTCACAGGTCACAGTGGTTTGATTGAATGAAACTTGATTTATTAAAGGAAAAAGGAAACGGAAGAGTGCTCACACAGAGAGCAACGCAGGGGCTCACGTTTATCGCACAGGAGCTCGCACATAGCGTCCGTCGAACACACACACGGTAACTCGCGCTCACACTCGCACAGCTTCGTCGTCGCACTCTCGAACGCGCACTCTCACTGTCACACAATCCCACAACACAATAGACGCGTCTCGGCCGCAGATCGTGGTGTACAAGGTAGGGGGCGCTAGCAAGCAGCTTGTGAAATAGCTAACAATACGCTGTTGAGCAAGATACTCTTCTATCTCCCGAGGTCGTTGGCCAAGTCGGGGTGGCGGTGAGTAGGTGGAAAAGCACCGCAACCCGAGACGACGGTATGGGCACTGGCGGTACAAATGATCTGCCTCACCGCAGTGGAAGCACAGAGGCCGGCGGTCCGGTGTGCGCCAAACATCCCACTTCTGAGGGGTCATGCGTCGATCGTCGGCGTAATATACCGGTTGCTCCTGAGGAAACACAGCGGGAGCAGCGGCGGAGGGAAACGCTGGGGGCGCGCGCCGTTCTGCGATGTATTGTACCGGTTGGGCAGATGAAAGTGTAACCGGATGAGCCACGTGAACTAACAGCGGGGGTGGTCCAGGGAGTCTCAGGGCTTCCGCGTAGGTCGCATGGCGGTGTTCAGTCGGTGCAGGCGCGGTGTAAGCAAGAGGAAAGGTGTACCGGAGCGCTTGGTGAACTTCATCTTTTACGAGACTCTCAATAGAGCTCACCGCCGCTTGTGACGTGCCGAAAGCCTTCTGTATTTCTTTGCGCACGACAGTGCGGATGAGTTCGCGGAGGTGGTCATCGTTGCTTCTGGTGGCCGTGGAAATATCGGTGGTGGATGTCACGTTCACTTGCCGCTCGTAGAAATTCAATCATTGCTGAAGCATCTTCTTCATACTTACAGCCTCAGATAAAAATTCGTCGACAGTCTTCGGAGGGCTCCGGACAAGACCAGCGAAGAGCTGCTCCTTTACTCCTCGCATCAGGTGACGCAACTTCTTGTCCTCGGTCATTCCTGAGTCTGCTCGTCTGAAGAGTCGCGTCATATCTTCGACGAACGTGGTAACACTTTCGTTGGGAAGCTGAACGCGGACCTGGATTGCTAGTTCGGCTCGTTCGCGACGATCAGAACTGGCGTAGGTGTCTAGTAACTGACGGCGGAACTCACGCCACGACGTCAGTTGCTGCTCACGGTTTTGGAACCATGTGAGCACGCCGTCTTCCAGGCAAAAGTAGACACTTCTAAGTTTAGTTGCGTTGTCCCATTCGTTGTAATCGGCCACGCGCTCGAAGTCGGCCATCCAGTCTTCGACGTCTTCGAAGACCTTGTCATGGAACGACTTTGGAACCCGTGGATTCTAAAGTGTGTACCGGTTCGTCATTGCGGCGCTTTCCATTCCGGTTGAGGTGGTCTGAAGCGCTGCGGGGTCTTAAGAAGGCAGTCCCCGGATCCTGCGGCTGGCCCGATGGACCGGCGTATAGATTGGCACTGGGGTAGTGGTTCCACTGCCAGCACCTCTACCACTTTGTCACGTGCCTTGTGAGAGAACGAGCGACGCGACCTTTATTGAGGGTAGCGGCTCCTGAAAAGCACGGCTCTGGGAGCTGGCTTGCTTGCTTGCTTGATCCTCATCCGTGGTGCTTACCCACTACGGGGGATTGGCCAAGAAGCCGGCGGTTAAAGGGGGAGACGGAAAAAAAACTTGTGCGAAAAAGTAAATCAGGGTGAAGTATTGCGTTTATGATAATTTGGAAAGAGATTTACAGGGCAGAGACAGAATTAAAATCATTGTAATTGTATATAAACAGCAAATATTTTTGGTGTTATTAGAATAATTTCGAAACAATAATTAGCGATTTAATGAGTTATCCAGTTATTTATTTCGAGAATCAACTGGGTAGTCTTCTTGTGTGACAGATGTAGTCACAGAGGGCCACGGAGCTAGCTATCGAGTGGGCGGAGAAGCACGCGCACTTCTTTCTTCTTGTCCGTGCCTGCCTCTTAGCACTGTACCCACTACTGCTGGTGGCAATATGTCGTGAATACGTACCCTTTGATTTACCGAGAAGTTTAGTGATTCGCTTCTCCTCTTCGCGCCACGGAGTATTAACCTGGTTTATTTGACTGTCATGCTGTTTTCTTTTACTACTGTCCCTGCTTTTTAATACTCACCAGCAAGAAGCGGGCGTGAAACAACACGATACGAATGACTTCTTGTTACGTAGCTTCATGATGCAGATTGGTGGCTGCTGTGAGAAAATTGCGTGTTACTTTTAAAAATTCAGTGTTGAAGACAGCACTTCACCGGGCTTAAATTACAATTGGTACCGGTCGACAAGAGTCATGGTCGCACAGAAGCAAATAGAGACATTTAAAAACTGCACTGTACGAACTTTCGCCAACAAAAACATGGCGTCAGCGCAACGAACGCTCGCTCGCTAGCAGACGACACACTTCACAGTGACAGAAAAAATGAAGACGTCGTTAAGATTGATTACGATTACATTGCTTATGCCCAAGCAAGATTAATAAGGGCAATGAAGAATTGTTCGTATTACATTATTTAACCCTAGTTCAGATTAATTCCGAGCAAAGAAACCGAGCAAACGTCGCCATCATACAACCAGACGCGTTCGGATACGTCCGTATGTGTGCAAGGTGAACGACTGCAAAGAATGTTTACGGACTATCGGACAAGGGAGTTCCTGCCTGCAGTAATTTTTAACAGCAACATGCCGCCGCCTCAACAGAGAGTTGTCCAAGTTAAATAAAGGAAACGCAAGCGCGCCGACACTGCTCGCGTTTGATGAGCAGGTGAGAGTACCTACATGCATGAAGGTGCGGATGTAGTCCTGCGTTTCCAGCGTGCCAGGCGGCGGCCGGTGAAGTCGAATACGTCACACCGGTGACGCCAGAATCAGAATCACCGCAAATGTGTCCCCATTACAGCTCGGTGCGTTGAACGTGGCCCGCATCAGCGCAGCGTTCAGCTATTGCCGCAGCGCAGGCGTGCAAGTGCGAGGCGAGCGAGCGCTATTTTGTTGGGGAAAGGCGCAAACTCAGCGCGCTCGCTTCAGTGCACCCGAACTGTAGGCCAGCATGCTGCCGTGCAGCCAATCCAGCGCGTGGCGCACTGTGGTCTAGCGACTCTAGGACTCTGGCGTGAGATATCAGGAGGTGTTCTATTCCCTCGCCAGCCGTGCCAAAGCGCGCCGAATGCTGCCGGTCACGATGACTGTGCTGAACTCTAGACCGCTAGACGTCAGACCGTTCCGCGTTACGCCTGCTGACACTATATCTGCGCCCCTGATATAGATGAAGTATTTCGAAAAGCACGCTCGTGCTCTGCGAGGTAACTACTAAGTGGTTCATTTGGAAAAGGAAAGGTTGGCGCTATCTTCTGCAGCCCTTGAGGGAGCACGGCTCAGTTTTGCGCGCTATGAGAGCGAGAGAGACGCATTCACGGAGCGGGTCTGCTGGAATGCGTTGTCGGCGTTGCAACGCGGTGTCGGTGTTGCAAGCTGCGCTATGCAACGCGCAGTAACGGCCTCAAAGCGCGCCGAATGCTGCCGGTCACGATGACTGTGCTGAACTCTAGACCGCTAGACGTCAGACCGTTCCGCGTTACGCCTGCTGACACTATATCTGCGCCCCTGAGGTGCCCCCCCCCCCCCCCACCGCAAAGTTTTCGAAACGTGGGATCCGAGTAAAATCTAAATTGCTTCGCCGCCTGGGCACACGTCCTCCAACCGAAAAGGGGAGTTGATACTTCTCCGTGCAATCATCACATTCCTAAGATACATTTCAGACTCTGTGGTGAGCTCGTGAGCAAATTTACCTTATTCTCATTTCCCGTGCTCCGCAAACTTCAGACGTCGGCTGTACATAAGCCAATGAGGTCTTCTATTTGGGCCTTCCAAAGAATAATGGAACACTTTTGATAATGTATTTCTTTTAGCTTATATGTTACTCTCCGGGTCATATGTAATACCCTTCCATGTAATACCCTCATAATGAGGGCCTTTGGGGGTATTTTGAATAAATAAATAAATAAATAAATAAATAAATAAATAAATAAATAAATAAATAAATATGTGTCGCAATGTACCTTAAGGGAGTGGAACATTTACGCGGTCTTCTTAGCTGCTTCCAACGTTAAACTCCATGAAACACTTTATTGCGGCATGGAAGCAAAAGTGAAGATTGCAAACGTTGCAGCATGTAAATGTGCGGTTTTCAAGCTTTGAGTTGGTACAATTCATGTGAGCGGGAGCGTTTATAATTGGGTGTGTGGGAGCTTCTTGCCTTGCGCACGTTCTTTTGTGCCTGTATATCTGCCAAACACTTGTGCTCCACTCTCGCCTCAAAAAATTCGACGGACACGTGCGACTGCTTTGCAGAACTGCAGCGACGTCACAGAGGGCACAGGCTTGGCAGCTTGGTGTTGGATGCACATATTGTAGGCGTTGTTTACTACAACGTCCAGAAATTCAATGAACACTCGTAAGCAGCATTTTAACAGCGAAGTTTTAAGGCAGCCGTAATTTGTGGTTTGTGGTTCGTATCTAGAAACTATGAAGAAATAAAAGAAAATAAACTTTCTTGCCGATGCGGGATTCAAACCCGCGAGCCCCCGCCCAAGGCGAGCCTCGTAACTATACAGCCACTTTTTTTTCATGGTATTTACTACGAATATAAAACGTACATGCGTAAGATATTTTCATAGAGGCCACAGCTCTAGGCCATACAGCCACGCTTGCACAGCATGCATTATGCGAACCATGTATGTGATTCCGTTCGAGCGTCGTCGTCTTCGTCCACAGCTGGCGCGTTCGCACGCTCGTGCTCTGCGAGGTAACTACTAAGTGGTTCATTTGGAAAAGGAAAGGTTGGCGCTATCTTCTGCAGCCCTTGAGGGAGCACGGCTCAGTTTTGCGCGCTATGAGAGCGAGAGAGACGCATTCACGGAGCGGGTCTGCTGGAATGCGTTGTCGGCGTTGCAACGCGGTGTCGGTGTTGCAAGCTGCGCTATGCAACGCGCAGTAACGGCCTTAAGTCCGAGACGCGCGAAAAGAAATTATCATCATCATGAATAATAGGATGAAAAGTTCGCGCGCACTTCCGGAAAATACTGGGCTACGATCGCCCAGCTTCGCTGTTTCAAGCGTTGCACGGCCTAGGGCAAGGTTAAGCGGTTTTTTTATTTTGACCTTTGTTACATTTCGTAGATTACCTTCTTTGAGTCTGCAGGACGTGAGAGCTCATCATGAGGCTGATACCAAGAAATGTCTTGATTTATTCTGCCGACGTTATGAAGACGTCCCCGTTTTGTACAGCATACCAATTAAGTGCATTACTTTGAAATAATTTTGTGAAGCTGTCCGACTTCCTAAAAGCAGAAAATAGTTTTAGTTTTATAAGATCCTCTCGTTATTTGCACTGGGGACTGCGCTTCATTTCACCATGTTATACGCCATAATCAGCTATGAATTGCTCAGTTGTGTACATCTTCCATTCGATGACACTTTCACTACGCATGTCGTTTTTGGGATGAGAAATTGCTCGGTTTTAGGCTAGCACACCTTCTTTCTTTCGTTTTTTTTTTGTTTGTGGTTTTGAATGTTCTGACTTTTCTGGGTGTGTTGCGTCAATTTATGCACCAGCGTTGTCAACATCTCCTTCATAAGCATTGCAAATCTCCTTCCTCAAGCTCTAAGCATGCAGATTCATCAGCACGGTCAGCAAATAAAATCTTATGTAATCTAGCTCTTCTTCCAATGAGAGAAATTTTCGCTGATTTCAACGAAAACTTTAGAAAATAAAAGATTTTATCTAAAATAAAAACCGGCCGCTTGTAAAAGAAAGAAAATATACAGATTTATCGATTTGAAGCGGGCTATTAGAGCATCAAAGTGCCACCCTCACGTGAGCGTCGCCAAATAACATCCAGAATTCCGTCACACTAGATTGAGACACATGTCCCAATGCCTTTTCTGGACAAAAGTAGGTTATAGCCACCTAAATTCAAGAATCTTGGTTTGTTAAAATCCCTCGATCAATGCACTTCATATTTCCCACGTTATTATAGCGATAACAATTATATAGACACTCCAAGCACATTTCTGCCGTCGCCGTGAGGTTTAGTATAAAGTCCAACGGCGATAAAATTGCCGCCGCGCGCCATACGCTGTGTGTGCGAGCGAAAGCATACCAGGGTGAGCTGGCAATCGTGGCTCAATGTAGTGCACGCGAGGGAGGAAGGAAGGCCAAAAGCGCGCGGTCTTCTATCGCGCGCGAGGCACGGGGGCGAGGCGTCGGAGAGGGAGAGGGAAGGGGGAGGGTCGTTCTGCTTCGTCGGCTGCTGCTCATAGAGCGGCCGCCGTATCTTGAAAGCCATCTGCGATGTGAGCGAGTATGCGCCCGCGTGGGCCTCATCTTCAAAGCGATCTGCGATGGGGAAAAAGTGCGTGCGCTGAGTGCTGGTAGCTTCGTATGCGCTGTGCTTTTGACTTTTAGTTCGCGTTGAAGCGAGACGAGAGACAGCCCGAAGGTCAATTTGACTGCTGCTGCTGCTGCTGCTGCTGGCGCGCTTTCTCACTCGGGCGTTTTCACAGCGAGTTTCCATTGAGCGACATGTGTTCATGTTTACCTGTGCGCGCGTGACACCATGCTTGTCTACTTAGTTATTAAGCGAATGTTTAAAACTTTATACGGCCCATTAAACTACCTATCCTTGCTTCATATAGCTCTCTTCTAATTTTCTATCGCAATCGATGCTTCGCCTTTCGGGCGAAACTGCGAATTTTTCTTCGTTCATTGATTACTAAAAAATCTGCTAATCAAGTACTTCATTCGCCGATGGTGCAGACTCAAATTATGCTATGACTTAAACAACGTATCATTGTTTTATCACAGTGCTGAAACCGCAAAAATATTTCAATAACGAAATGTCGCTAGCTAGTGTGTGTGTGTGTGTGTGTGCGCCCGCGCGTGTGCGGAAAACTTCATAAGAATGTAACCAAAATGAAACTTAGCGTACCAAAACGTCTGCGGGAGAAAAAAATAACGTAGAAATGAGAAGGAAGTTATGAAACAATTTGAGATAAAATAGTTTAGGCTGAAGAAACAAAATAGAGCAAATAATATATAAATATAGAAATAAGTGTATACGTGTGGTATACCTAATTGAATTGTAGTTTTTAATAAACTACTGCAGCCTATAGCCTTTACTTTAGCCGCTTCTATCAGATATATTACCCCTGAAGTTCTCTTTTGCCACACTTCCCGATTCTTGGCCGATACACTGGGTTTCTAAGGTCGTCATCATCATCATATTCATCATCACCGACATCAGCCTATTTCGATCAACTCCGCATTTGTCTTCCCTTGGACGCACTAACTATACAGCATCAACAATGGGCCCGTTCGCTGCAGCTGAGAGCATTGTAAGAGCTGCGATTGTTTTTTTTTGTCTCTAGATTGGAACAGCCATTCCGCTGAATCGCCTATTTGTTGTGTCAGAAGGCACAGTCTATCACGTTCCACTCAAGTGCGGTAAAGCTTATATTGGACAGAGCGGCAGATGCCTCAACATTAGACTAAATGAACATCAGCATTCTCTTAACAATCCCAATGCTTCTCATCTAGCCTCGCATTGTTTTACGTGCGGTTGTAGGTCATTGTTTGAGGACACAAAAGTCCTTTCTAGACACAAATGCCAAACTAAACGCGAAATAATTGGGGCATTTCACATAAAAAGACTAGGAGAAACTTGTGTTAGCCAGGCATCATTATCATTGTCAGAAGGTGAATTTCAATATTGGCTCACCACGTGCATCAGTGGGACGTAGTGTTTTTTTTTTCTTGTTTAAATTTTAGCGGCTTCACCATTTTCTGATTCTTTTTTCTGGTAACTGTTATCCTTTCGACCATGTGATGTTTTCTTTGCTACGTTTTTTTTATACTTATATATGTTTGTTATTCCCAATAAAGATTTAGTTGTGAGTTAGAGCTCGTCCTGTCTTCTTCCGCCACCGTCCATGTCTTCTTCGCGCTTATACCAAGAGTATGCTTACCGTACCAACTCGCCCAACTATTCATCCTTTTGCGGCATCCGACTACTTCGTTTTTATGGAAGTACCGACTTCTACAGGAAGTTTAATGGTGTACTGCCCCTGACGCGATAGCTCGTTGTCAGAGGAGAACGTTAGGGTCGCACGAGCCATGGCCGGCGCGCACTGTGGGAACATTTACCATATATTTTCACATACCATATCTCGGGCAGCCTTGTTACTAAGCAAATCCGACAGCCGTACGCCGATAGACTTCATTATCGTGTAATGGACCTCAACTCGATTGACACAACCACACGCGAAGTGACAACGCCAGTCATGAGCTTGCGCCTGCTTGTCGCACAGGTGCAGCACGGATGCTTTTATTTAACCCCTTTATTTGACCAATCAAAATATTTTCCACTGAGCACTGCAACGTTTGAAGTCAAGGCAGCATGCTATCTCAAATAGCGTTTTCTGTCAAATGTGTTATATAACTGTATCGAATTGACATTCACAGCAACGGCAACAGTACTACATCTTAACACTGCATCCGTATTAGTCCGCATTTTAATTTCCCCTTTTGACGGCGACGAAGGCATTGCGTCACGCAGTTACGCCCCTGTCATTACAGATGTTTTTCCTACGTTTTTAATGGAACTGGACAAGCCGGTTGATGACAGCTCTTCTATACACACCGAGATCAATGTTCTTTGGCTCCAACTTCGCCGTGTAGCCAAATGCATCTCACACGGTGTCGATGTCGTCGGCTTCTTCGCTGCTGCCTTTGCCGTTGGTGAGACCACCGTCTCTCCAGGGCTCGAGGGTGCGCTGCTCGGACGCTGCAAATAGGCTTGACGACGTTCTCTTCGTCCTGGACACCTGGCTTCTCCGTGCCAGCTCCGGTTCGGCTCGACTAAACGGCTTCCGCAATCGGACAAGACCGCAGCTGAATTGTGAGTCGCTGCTTTCTCATCGACGATAGCGACGTGTGCAGCGACGGCGTCACTGACTGCACGAGTGCCCAGTGCCATGTATTCCTTGGGAGAAAAATGCTGCAGAGCTAGACTCTCGTCGCGCAACAGGCGCAGCAGTGGAGCAGGCGGAAGCAAGAAGGGATAAGCAGTCGTTATATATTCTTTCAAGCTTGGATGCCTGCCATACTCTCGACCTAGATGCTGCGGTCGTGCTCTTCCGCCTCGTGTTGCGCATGAGCAGCCGCCTTTTCGAAGGAAACTTGAGCCCGCTTCTCCCTCACGAGGGACACCAAGGGGGCCATCTCGTCCCTTGTAGCAAGTGGGTGGTAACCAGAACTCTCTGATACGCCGCGAGTTGTCCTTGATGGCGAGTCCAGCAGGCTGGATTTGCCACCTGTGGTCGTCTCCTGTTGGATGCTGACGTCTCCCAGGAAAGCGCTCCAGCCGGTGGCTTCTTTTCCAGCACCAGGCGGCTTACCAGAAAGTAGAATCATCATCAGTCCCGCTGGTTATCCAGAAAGGCGCTCGCCTGCACCTGAATGCAGGAGGCGGACACGATGGGCAGCATGGAGGCTGCCAATAGGGCGAAGCTTCAGCCAGAATCCGCAACGTCCTCCCCGCCTTGAACCCGTTTTCAGGGCTGCGCGACTGGCCGCCAAAAACCGGCGCGAGGGCGGCGGTGCGTCTTGTTTGATGTTCCCACCTGGACAACCCTAAAACGCAGAAGCCGGGCTCTGGCGTCGGGAACTTTCCATGTGGTCCTGAGGCAGACGCGAGCCACTTCCGGTGGCAGCGTGCAAGTTTTGCCAAACTGGGCCCAGCATCAGGCGGCGCAAATGGCGCCTACTTGTCGTGGCCTGGGTGATCTTCGGAGGCAAGAACTGCATAGCTACAGAACTAGCGGAGACGCTGCGGCTGCTGGGCTTCGGCCGTTTCCACGGCGTTTCCTACAGAGAATCGAGATGGATACTCGCAGCGACGCCGGTACGAATGATGTTCCACTGCGCCGTGGTTGTCAGAAGTGTGACTCTCGGCAAACGTGCGAGGTTGGCGACAGCTCAGGAAGATGTCGGAGTGGCGGAGGTGAGCCGCCGTGAGGACACCCCGCCGCTTGTTGCGCACTTTGCAGGCGCCGACGCGGCCGGCACATGGCAGCGGGACGAGATTCCCCGGTAGACGCCCAGTAAATGTCGACAGTGCTGCGAGGTGACCGGAGACAGGAGGCCCAGGAACACGTCGCCTTCGAAGCTCGTCTATTCGCTTACGCCGAATTAGTAGGCGCTGCTGATGCGTGGCCAGCCGATGAACAGCCCACCGAAGCGGGCCGGGTTGTCGAACCTCGTCCTCTGGGACGGCACCAAGGCGAAGAGCAGCTGTCGTTCGAGCGCTACGTGTACTTGTGGAGAGACTCGGGGCAGCTTCCGGCAGGCAGAGTGGTGACGTGACGAAGGGTCGCTGGCCAGATGGTCTCTTCCTTAAATGCACATTGGAACACGAGGCACGCGGAGGAAACGTCATCGATGATGATGATGATTATGCTGATGATGATGGTGTTCCACATTCATGGCGCGTACCCACTAAGGAAAAGAGGCCAAGAAGCGCGGTAGTAGGGATTATAGAATAAATGTTTATTCGAAGAGGTGAAACGAATCAAATAAAAACGAAAGGAAAAACTGGGACAACTGAAATAGTGTGCGAGTGATCAGTCAAACTAACTGAAACAAAATAATAATAGAGACATTATTAAAGAGAGAATAACGACCACGTTAAGAAAGTGTAGGAACAAGTTCAATGAAATTAATGACGATCAGAAGTAGATTAAAGGCTTCAAAAAATTCATGGTATCCTGTTGTTTCAGGTATAAAGACAAACCAATTTGCTACTAACCTCCCTGTGACTATAGTTTTGTTAAAAAGGTAAGTGGAACAACAGCGCATTTTTACGGCGAGTTGATGGTGCATATTTCCAAACTGGCGTCATTCTAGAAATTCATTCCAAGTGAATACCCTTGAAAACCCACCGGCTAAAATTTGTAAATTCGAATATCTGCAATAAAGTAATCAATTCAGAAGATAAGTAGTGAATTTTTGTTATTTAGTTGAATATGTGTTTGGATTTATCGCGGAATTAATGTCCGCCTCTTTGAATAATCAACCTTAAGGACTGGAATTATGTTATGTGCAATAGGCTATTTTTCGAAATTCCATAAAACATAAATTACATCACCCTGCATAGAGTATATTGCGTGTCAAAACATGATTTTCAGGCCGCCGCCTGTTCAGATAAGTATATAAACGTCACCTAAGCACGATCCCAACACATTTATAAAACTGACAACGGTCAGTGGCAGTTGTCGTTTACTGATCATTTCGTAGACAAGGTGTTCTTAGCCGACTTCAGATGTATTGGTGTATCTGGGATCTGGGTATCTTGTAACCACTTCTAAAAAGACCCGGTTGGTTAGGTGACTTGTAGATGTATAAACGTGACAATGACATTAAAAGTTATCTAGTCAATTCAAGAATACGTAGCGATAGTGAGCAACTAAAGGTATAATAAAACACGAGTAGCAGTAGCCGTAAAGGGGGAGGGAGGTGAGTCGGAGTCGCTCTCGCGTTCTGCGTTGCCGCCGCCAATAAAATTAAAAAAAATCAACTTGGCACTCACACACATATCTGAAAACGCAATACAAAAGGTCATCCGGCGCACGTCATGTCCACGCCCTGTGAACGTGTCTTCGGTGACTTCATGATACTTCTCTCCGCCTCCACGCGGGGCTTTCTCCCCTAGTTTCCTACACCCCTCCTCCACACATCGTCTTACCCTCTCTGCCTGTAGAGCAAGAAACAACCACCATCCAAAGTGGGTGAAGTAGCTAAGGAAAGCGGCTGCTTTAAATGAAACAGAATTTTGGTGTAGCAGTAGCCATGGCGAACAGACAACTGCATCAGTATCCGACCGCAGCGAGAGAAAAGAGGCTGTGTCAAAGTTAAGGCTGCAGTGAGCAGGCTCCTCCACAGTATGTATAAAACAGCTAATACTCAAGAGCAACGGGCTGGTAGTCAGCCACCTAATTCAGAGCTAACCGGCGTCAGCGGGCACAGAATAAAGACACACTCAACCAGTCAGCACTGTAGGGCGCGTCAAAAATGAAAGCTGCTCTTCCGCAATTGTTGTTCACTACAAAAAAGACAACCGAACTGCTGCAACTCGCTGGTCTCGCAACTTTGTCTAGCCGAGCAAAAGTTCACAGGTTAAAATTCTTGTACTTACTGTTACACGATAGTTTCAAACTGAATCCCTTGTCATCCATTCGATACAGCTCTTCGAGACAAACGCACCACAAACATACATTCGCCTTAGAGGAATTTTACTGCACTAATAACGCACTTCAGTTCTCCTTTTTCTCACAAGCAGTTAGAGACTGTAATCACCTGGATGAACTTATTGTGGTTCAGCCCACGCTAGAATTGTTCACTGAACTCGTGGAGAAAGCCGTTTTCCACAGGCATATAGCGTGTTGCTGACTGTCTTTCTTTTTATGCTGTCGTTGTTTTTGTAGTCCGCTTGCCCGTTTGTGAAAAAGAAATGTTCTAATTGTTTTGCCTCGATGATTTTCTTTTCTATTGTGTGTATCTATTTTTGTGCATTTTTATCTATTTTTGTACACTTTGTGCTATTTGTATCTTTTGTATCTATTTTTGTATCTTTTGTATCTATTATGTATTCGCTCCCACCCCTGTAATAATCCCAGAGAGAGATTGACAGTATTGCAAAATAAATAAAATAACTGTTTAGCTCAATGTTGCCGCATCCCGGGTATCAATGTGCCAGGCGACGTCCTGAAACACGTGAAAATATATAATCACGAATGCAATGAATTAACAGCCGCCATTTTCTTAATGAGCACGTGTATTTTATGTGCGCGGTCGCATGATATCCTAATGACGGTTTAGTAATTTGCACTCAGAATGCGCCCACGGCTTTTCTACTAAAGCAGTATTATATATTTAGCTCTCCGCATTCATCCATCCATACATCCGCATTTGGAATGGATAAGTGTCATACTGAACGGCTATTGTCTTTGTTTATAAAAAGAGAAATGTTTCTTCGAAGGAAATGTCAACAAGCCAAGCGAGGTATAATGCCATCCTACTACAAATACTTATGCTTACTCTTTCGTTAGCATGAATAGACTTAACCACAATGTAAATATTGGTTTGCATGCGACGGCGGCGAGCAGAAAATATTACCATTGGGTCAACATTAATGTACAATTTTTATTTCGACGGGACATTGTTATAACAAAAACGTTTTTTGACATTCACACACATAAAAAGCCTCCGTAGCGCTGTGTGCGCCCGGAAGAGTAGGAGACTGCGGCGCAGGTTTACACCCACAGTCCCCGAAGAGGGGCGCGTACATGCAGCTGTATCTGGGTTCGTCCAAGGCCTTGTCAAAGTCCAGCAAGATGACGTGGCGAAGATGCGCGTCAGCTCGAGCCCAACTGCAGGCTGCCGTACTTGCGAACCTTAAAGAATTTCTGCGGCCTGAGTTCGTCAAGGAGACCTCGCATATTGCGTCGGACGCGCCTGTTCTTGTCAACGACGCTGATGGGTCACCACGACTGTCACTGCTTGGGGGAACCCATCGGTGCCAGCGCAGCGACGCGGCAGCCGTGGACGCCTCGTCCTGTACCTGCTGCTTGGAAACGAAGAGCACCGAGTGCATCGCGGAATTTCACTGTGGCCTCTGGCTGGGAGTTCATCACCAGACCACACCCGAGGGGCAACCATTGCTTGTCTGCCACTTGCACGCGACTCCTCCTCGGGGGGTCTGCGCATCCTGCTTGACGCTTCGTTCCTTGCACGATGTACGATGATGCTGGACGGGATTTGGCATGTATAGACGACACCCAAGTGGTCGTGCAGCAGTAGGTGTCCCGGGAACACAGCGACGGAGCCGGCTATTCCTGCATTGTTACAAATTGCGTTAGGTACATTACGCGCAAGGCCCTAGCTCGCTTATTTCTTTTGCGGACAAAATTGATACTGCAAATTTGCGACATGGGTCGTTTCTGAGAGATAACAGGCGCGATTTATTATTCAACGCATATACAGTGCCGTTTATTTATAACAATACTTTACAAAACGGAAAAGTCTCATCGTTATCTTATTGAACAGTATAGTTTTACGTGGACGGGACTTTTAAATATTTATCAAATCAGCATACATTATGAAGATAGCAGTCGAGGACGGCAGAAAACCAGGTGGGATGATGAAGTTAGGAAATTCGCAGGCGCAAGTTTGAATACGCTAGTGCAAGACAGGGGTAATTGGAGATCGCAGGTAGAGGCCTTCGTCCTGCAGTGGACATAAATATAGGCTGCTGCTGCTGCTGCTGATGATGATGATGAAGATAGCGGTCAATGAAGTCAAGGAAAGTACGCGGAGAATGGACTGTTGTTTGCTGTGAATGGAGACAAATATACAATACTTGAATTTCACATTCTTCAAAAAAGATAATGACAATTCAATTGGAAGAAAAATGAAATGTCTTTCCCTGCACTTTTTTTTCTTTTCCTTTATTAGAAATACAGGGTTCATCTCAGTTTTAGACCTTTATCATAATTCTGCATTTTCAATTTAGAAGTCAACTGGTGATCTCCGCTGTTAGTCAAATTATAAGAAACCAACAAAGAATGACACGAAGGACAGCATAGGGGAAATTAGCTGCAGTTCCTTAATGAGGTAAAGAATTGATGAAAATTAAAGTGGATGAAAAAAAACAGCCGACCACAGGTGAGATACGAACCCACATGTGCACCTTCGCATTTCGCGTGCGATGCTCTTACCAATTGTGCTACTGCGGCGCCATTTCCCCATTCCCTTTCTGGGGTATTTATGTATGTTTATACTAGAAATAACCCTGGTAGTGTTAGCCAGTGCCACCACTCACGGCCATGACAGTGGATGTAGGACACATATATACCACAGGCGTCAACTAGTACGTGAACTTGAAGTACGTGAAGTACGTGAAGGCAACTGGTCAATCAAACCACACATGCTACCTAAATTGGCATCAAAGCTGCCTGATTCGAGATAGTAGCTACGTGATAAGAAAGGAAACCGAGGGGTCCAATTATGTATGTATGTATGTATGTATATGTGTGTGCTTGCGTGTGTGTTGTGTGTGTGTGTGCGTGCGTGTGTTGCGTGCGTGCGTGTGTTGTGTGCGTGCGTGTGTTGTGTGCGTGCGTGTGTTGTGTGCGTGCGTGTGTTGTGTGCGTGCGTGTGTTGTGTGCGTGCGTGCGTGTGTTGTGTGCGTGCGTGTGTTGTGTGCGTGCGTGTGTTGTGTGCGTGCGTGTGTTGTGTGCGTGCGTGTGTTGTGTGCGTGCGTGTGTTGTGTGCGTGCGTGTGTTGTGTGCGTGCGTAAGTGTGTTGTGTGCGTGCGTGTGTGTGTTGTGTGCGTGCTCGTGTGTTGTGTGCGTGCTCGTGTGTGTTGTGTGCGTGCTCGTGTGTGTTGTGTGCGTGCTCGTGTGTGTTGTGTGCGTGCTCGTGTGTGTTGTGTGCGTGCGCGTGTGTGTTGTGTGTGTGCGCGTGTGTGTGTTAATGTGCGCCTGCGTGCGTGTGTGGGTGTGTGTGTGTGTGTGTGAGTAGCTTTATGCGATATTCCGTATTTGATGTGCGGCAAAATAAAACGCTAAAGGGGGCAAAATTTTTAGAAGCGCGAAGGAAAGAAGAATGTCTTTCAACTTACGCAAGGTGCTTTAATAGGTAATCACCGCGAATGGATCAATAATCATATCGCGGTATATTTTTTATATTCGAAAATAGCCCACACCTTTAAAAGCTCTTTTCTGAATAAAGCTATAGTTGGAAGGAAATAGGCTTGTGTTTAGATTTGATTAAATGAAGACTGTATATCTGCATTCAGCTGTAAGTGCAAGAGTAGCTTTGAATCAGCTGGATATGGCAAGTAAGCTTCGTACCTGGCACTCGCTGCGTCGATAACTCGCCTGGTATGCTGCCCACCGTATACCGAACCGCGGAGACCCGTAGCAGCACCGGCAAGGCTCCGAAATGGGAGAGTAGCGCGCCAGGGAACCATCCATTCGACAAAACGCAAACCGCTCTTCTTCCTCATCAAGGCGACACGCGCACACAAAGTCACTTTGAAATGGCGGCAAGGGAATAAGTTTTTATTAAAAAAAACGTTATTGTTTCTTGATGTTACTAAATTTTGGTTTGCGGTTTCGCGTGTTTAAAAACGTTCCGTTAAGGTATTACCGACTTTTTCTTTAGAATAATGAAACTCTGGTAGTTGTGCCCTTTGTCATTTGTGAATTTCAGTTAGGTAGATGACGGAAAACATAGTTTTGCAAAATGCGCTACTCGTGTACCGTGAATAGGACCAAAGTTGATTGTGTGATTCCATATATATGCCAAATCACGATCTATTCAATGTCTAAGCTGTTAACCTTCATTATACGCTGAACCGTGAGCTCCAGCCTGCGGATCTGCCTCGCATTGTCTAAGTGCGCAGTGGATTTTGACCGATAGCCACAGGCAGACTACAAGATGTATCGAGGTGAGATCTAGGAGGAACAGGACAGGTGGACCTTGTGTCAATTCTGGTAAGACCTCTAAAGCAGGTTATCTAACCGGAACTCAACCGGAAACGGAAACCCAGAAAAAAATATCGGGTATAGGCTGAATCAGAGGCTCTGTGGTTATGTGAAACGTCTTGTGCTTGCTGCAGAGGGCGTAGGAGCACTAGTTATAAATAACGTAACCAAACGCACAAGTTACACTTGATCACGCCCTAGAAGTCTTACATGCCTAAATTACGCTGCAGCTTGTGGCAGTCTTACGGCTTAATTTTGGAATCGTGCATGCTCCCTATATGTAGTGGGCCACCGTTGTCTCAGGTGGTGGGCGCGAAATGGCATCCGAGCTCTGTGTTGCTGCCCTACTTTGTTCACGCCATGTCTGGACCCTACGTGTCGATCGTGGGAGAGCCATAGCCGAGCAAGAGTGAAATTTCTGCAGTAATTTGAAATATTTGAAGGCCCTATAACACCTGATGAGCGCAGATTTGATTGTGGTGGAATGTACAGGTGTCCACAAAATAACTCGGAACGCCGGACCGGTGGCCGCTCGTCGGCGGAGCGCGCTGGTGAAAAAGTAGTGCCAGGGTCTGCGCATGCGCGGTCCCCCTAGCAAGCTCGCCTCGCTCCCCAGTGCATCTAAATAAGTGTTGCCTTGCTCCAAAAGAATAGCGCTGGGTGCCTCCTAGCGTTGTCACAGGAGGGCTGTGCAGATGCGGTCTCTAACTCGCTGGGTGAGCGCGTGTGCACGCGATGGAGCATAAGCGCTCGTGCGTGCGCGCTAATGTGCATCGCCGCCTTTAAAAGCGAAAGGTTTAACTGACTCATTAGTCGCGGAATGTGACCGTCGTGGACAACACTTGCGGCAGCAAAAATCAGAAAGCGGCGTACTACAGCTCTACCGTTCAATAAAGTATGTAAAAGTGCATTAATAACCAAGTAGCTAAACGTATTTAAGAGTAATTCAAGGATCAAAAGGACTAATTAAAAGTAATTAGGGTAATTAACCCAACCAATACATGGACATCATACGAAACCTTTATTAATGCATGGTAAAGTGAACTACTAAGTAACTAAGGGTAATTACGAATAATTAAAAGTAATTAAGGGTTGCGAACAGTAATATAAACTACTTAACATGAATTCGAGACTCTATGATAAGACTGGTCACGCCAAATTAAGACTAATTAAGACTTCCGAAGAGTAGTACATACTAATTAGGATCAATTCAAGACTCCGTAACAGCAAGTAAGAATTTTTTATCGAATTACGACCAATTATTAATTATTTAATTGCTTAACTAAAATAAGCAACCAATTGAAAATGAAATGACGTCAACGCATTAAAGCTTTCGCTGTCAAAGTCGTCTTGTCAATCGATATGGGACCTCACTGCATGTTTTTTCCCCTACGCATTTAACTCACAGAGCTGAACACCCCTTGATCACCAACGTATCACCACACTGAGCAAAAAATTGACTGTTTGCGCCAACCAACGCAGACATGCGATCAAATGTTAGAGTATACTCCCAACTAAAAGTGCAGCGAAGCGGCCAGATTTCGTAAATAAGTAGCGCACTATGCGATGTTCATTCTTACTGCGAAGCATTGAAGACACCTTTATTATAGTGCCGTATGCATAAAATTAATTCCTGTGCATGAAATTGGCGTGTTGGAATATGCCGTCTGATGTCATTTTGGACACTGTTATTACTGCACGCAGTCATCCTTGTTAAAGGAGCCGTCATGTTGCAGTCGAAGTTCTGATCTTATTCCCAAGTAGTAAATATGCGTCTCGGAATATAATGAACTAGGACTAAAATACATCGCGCAACACGATAATCAGGTTGAAAAGTGCGCTCTAGTGCTATTATATAGGCAAGCCGTGGCGCTCGCCCACATAACAGATAAGCTATGAATTCATCGTTTCTTTAGGTGAAATAATTAACTCAGATATGCAAGACATTAGGTATAATTATAAGTAGAGCATGGTGAACTCACTGGTCACCACTCGGTTATAAACGCTGATGTTCCACTCGCCAAGAAGACGTGTCGAAAGCCCTGGATAACATCGCTTGTCGGTATCTCCCCCTGGGCTTGGCCAGCCCAGACGACTACCCAACGTATAGGGGCGGTTCGTGCCCCGAGTTGGACGCCCCCTTCAAAGTCTACGAGGTCAGGGAGGCCCTACACTGCCTCACTGCCAGGTTTGCGCCAGGGCCTGATAAAATCACCAATAATTAAGGCTCTTAGAAACCTTGACGACGACTCCACAGCGTGGCTTACAGAAGAAATCAACAAGGCCTGGCAAACAGGTGAAGTCCCACGAGTTTGGAAAGAGGCTCTGGTAATCCTCATTCCGAAGCCTGGCAAAGCTCCAAACCTATCCAACCTCAGACCGATTTTCCTTACATCCTGCGTAGGAAAGGTAGCGGAACACGTAATTCACAATCGGATTTCTAAGCATGTCGAACGGAGCGGTCTCCTTCCCTACAACATGGTGGGCTTCCGACCAGGCCTCTCGACACAAGATGCTATGAAATTAATATGATAGACCCAGATACGAGAGACGTGCGGGGAATTCTCGGGCATGACCTAGAGAAGGCCTTCGACAGCATATCACACCGACATATTCTGGAATCCATCTCGGATCTTAACTTAGGACAAGCCTTTCACGGTTACGCAAGATCATTCCTGGAGAACCGCAAAGCCACGTTAAAGCTTGGAGACCACAAATCAGAAGGGTATTCATGCGGACCCAAAGGCACGCCTCAGGGAGCAGTGCTATCGCCCTTGTTGTTCAACCTAGCCCTCAGGCAACTGTCAGCATCCCTGTCGGGAATCGAAAGAGTTAACCACACGATATACGCCGATGACATCACTATCTGGTGCACCGGCGGCAGCGAAGGGCAAGTGGAATCGAGCCTACAAGAAGCAGTCGACCGTACTGAAACCTTCCTTGATGGCACAGGCCTACGATGCTCGACAACGAAGTCTGAACTACTACTCTACAGACCGGTCCGCAAAGGCCCTAAACCCCGGGGTTGGAAGCCCCTGGACGAAGTTGACATAGAACTACACACCAAAAGCGGGGCGAGCATTCCTAGGGTCGACACCCTAAAGGTGCTAGGAATGTTCATCGAGTCTACCGGAGGTTACATCACGACGCTCAGAAAAATAACGACCAAGACGGAGTGCATGATTGGATTAATCAATAGAATCTCCAACAAGAGGAGTGGTTTAAAGGAGGACAATCTCCTACGGCTATTCCACGCATTCTTAATAAGTCACATAATATACGTGGCTGCAATGCACAAGTGGTACGCTTCTGAAAGGCACAAGCTGGACACGCTCATCCGCAAAAGCATCAAAAAAGTGATAGCAGTACCAATAAACGCCAGCATGGACCGCCTTCTTCAACTAGGTGTACATAATACACTCGATGAAATCATCGAAGCTCAGGAGACGGCTCAAGTATCACGACTCTCTAGCACCCCTGCGGGGAGGGAGATTCTCGCGGTCTTAGGAATCGGCTCCACTGTAGCGATGGAACGCACATGTGAAATGTCAGATTACCTACGGGACAACATTACGGTTGCTCCTTTTCCCAAAATGTGCATCCACAACACAATTCGAGCAGGCGCAAAACTAGGGCTGTGGCATTGCTCCGGAGGATAAAAGCCTCGCCTCACACGGTCACTTTCGTTGACGCGGCCCAGTACAAGCACACATCGGACTTCGTCGCAACGGTAGTCAATCATGACGGACACGTCACTTGTGCGGCCTCCATGAGAGACAGCACCCCGGCTAGGGCAGAGCAGGCTGCGATCGCTCTTGCACTTCTCGACGATGAGAGAGCTGAAACATTTACTGAATCGAGGGCGGTGGTTCGGGCATTTGCCTCTGGTGCCATCGCCGAGGAAGCTCATCGAATTCTCAAAGGCAAAGTCATCCAGCCACATACAATCACGTGGTTCCCGGCCCATCTGGAACCCCAACTCGACTCCCTCCGCAACCTCAATGACATTGCACACGTCCAAGCGCGCGAACTAACCCTCCGCGCTGACGCCACTGCAAGTCGAGGCTCCGTTGATTCTAGGCTCGTCGAGTTCAGTGAGTCAGTGACACTCTCTCCACCTTCAACGAGGTTACCAAACACTACTAACTTGGTAGACGACTATACCCTCCCCCACACGGGACAGTAACCAGACCTCAAGCTGTCACACTACGCATGCTTCAGACAGGATCATATCCCAACCTGAATTTATTTCACTACATCAATCCAGACTGCTTTAGTCCAGACTGCCCTAGCTGCGGACAATGTAGTACTTTGGAACACATGCTCTGGGGATGCTCCTCGTTACAGAGGGGCCCGCATCGATGCACTGCAGAGGAGTGGAGCTCTGCTCTTCGGAGCTCCGACCAGTCACGCCAATTTTGGGCTGTCCAGAGAGCCCACGATGCGGCGCTGGAGCTTGGTACCCCCGTCCCGACGTGGGTGCGGCCCACGGCTTCGTCGCCTCCCTGAGAGGGGGCAACGGAGCTTCTCAGGACCTTCATTAAAGTTCTTTGTCTGTCTGTCTATAAACGCTGATGGATGTCAACCCCGCAAGCTACCCAGAAAGCAGGACTATCTCTTAACGTGATTGCAGCTTCTGACGAGAATACGCCATAAGGATTACGCGTGCGTTTAGAGGTTACGTTGCATAGCGCGCGAGCACGCTGTAGCCTACAGACCCCGATTTCCCCCCCCCCTCCTCCCAGATGTGTTGTCGCAGCGCTAAGAGCGACAGACTGCAAGTTTTTTGACGCAAGACACGCTTATCTAGATGCACTAGGGAGCGAGGCTTGCTTGCTAGGGATGCCGCGCACGCGCAGGCCATGGCTGTATTTTTCCGCGGGTGTGCTCCGCCGACGAGCAGCCACCGGTCTGGCGTTCCGAGTTATTTTGCGGGCACCTGTACATACCTACTAATGTATTAGTGAGCTCCCTCAAATGCGACCATTCCCATTCGTATCGACAAGCGTACAGCCGAGCTTTGCCTCTCTGAACGTCGAGCGAGAGGTTACATTTAGCTCCGATTGCGTCATGCGTGGGGCGGCATCATCGACTAAAGCCTTTATTATTGCGATAGCAATTATATGGACACTCAAAAGCAGATTTCTGCCGTCGGCGTCGCCGTCGCCGTCGGCGTCGCCGTCGCCGTCGCCGTGAGGTTCCGTATGACGTCATTTGGAGATGAAATCGTCGCTGCGCGCCGAACGCTGTATGTGCGAGTGAAAGGGCGCGAGGGGCGCGTCTTTCACGGGGAGTGAACGCACGGCGGAGAACAAACGCGCGTTCTGCGCCGTGCTCGCTTAAGGGCTGCAGAAGTAGGCGTCTCTTTTCTCCTTTACAATCACCATATATGTAGAGCAAACGCGCCTTCTTCGGACGCGCGAGAGGCCGTGGGGGAGGGGGAGGGAAGGGAGGCGACGTTTAGCTGCGGCAGCAAGTGCCTATTTATATCAGAGGCTCCAGCAACAGTCACCAACGCCGCACGCATTTTGAGCTAACGCGGGCAAAACGCCGATGGCGTCGACAACAGTTCTGCGTGTTGTTGCTACCAAAGCCGCTCACCTTACTTCGTATGACATTGCTGTGTTGCTATCGCATTCATTGCTTCGCCCTTAGGGCGAAACTGTGACATTTTTCCTCTAAATAACGATAACAGTGTGAGGTGCGTGAGTAGTACTTTTGCAAAGATAAAAGCGATAATATAGTATAACATTATAATAGTATAATAGCAGTGTAATAACATACATGCCGTTTTAGCAAGCGACCTCCTCTGACCAATTTTAAAGACGCGTTTCAGGTCAAAGTGATATTTTCTCACGAACAGAACTGAACCGTAACGTCACGATATATATATATATATATATATATATATATATATATATATATATATATATATACAAAACCTAAGGAAAAAAATTTTTTAGTTCATGTAGGCTACCTTCTCTGGAGCTTTGCATTCATGCACTGCCTCCTCTTGTTGTTCAATAGTATATGCTGCCTCATTTATGAACGCACAATACTTTCCCATAATTTTAGAAGTGACAACCCCGGTAGCACGGTTTTCAACGTGTCGCTTCGCGAGGCAGGCACTCATGAATGCTTGAAATTAATGACTGTCAAATAGTTATTCGTCAAGAACCGCTTCCTGGCTGGATGATCGCTTTTCGTTATACTGGTATGTAAACTGAAGTGCGATAGAAATGGCGTATTGCTTTTGAGGGCCTGCTTCCACAACGCGATTTTTAAAGCGGGAAATTCTGTGCCTACTATCCCGTGTTGTTCAAAAATATTTATATTAAACAAATTCGATATCCCTTCTTGATATGTGGTGACCGTCTGGGAAGGAAGGGGTGAACGAAGTGTAAGAATGGCGCTGACCTGCTGGAGTTTTGAACGCACTGTGGCACGACCTGGTGGCGGTCAACGAAGTTGACTGTGTAGTGCAGAAATGACCCGTATAGAGCAACACAGGTATCGCTAGTTTTGTGCTTTGTTTTAAGTTTTGTGCGTAGTTGTAGCACTAGAAAAGTTCTTGACACGTGCGTAGGACGCTGTGCGCTACTGCCTGCAACACAGGTCATAAAAAGTGGGCACTCTTCGTCCGACAAACCGTGTCGAAGACGGGCGGGCAGGCTACTACACCAGACTATGCCGAGTAGCGCGCGGTCCCCTAGCGTTGTCGCCGCCGTCATTGTGGCGTGGTGAATTGTCATGAGGGTCATGGGCGTGACACGCTGCAGTTTTTAACACACTGTGCGGTGATTTGATGGCGAGCGACGAAATTGGCTGGGTGGTGTACAAGTCGCAGCTCTGCGCATTAAGTTACGCTGTGACCGGGCTGTACAGCCGGTCTCGTTTGCTTTGTTCCTGTGTTCGGGCTTCAATTCTAATTTTATTTTTGTGATCAGCTACCTGAAAACGCACCTGCTTTCCCTGAGAATAGCCTGTGTACCATCTTGTGACAGTGCGCCACCTTCTTCTAACCATGCAAGAATGCCGTAGAGTCTGTAAAACTGCGGATGATGTTTTATTATTATTAATATCATTATTATTATTAGAAAACTAGCAGGCATGTCAATTTACAAGACTTGAAGGAATTTCTGAAGGTGAAGCGGCCGACGTAATTTAGCGAAAGTTCATGGAGCGGTTGAAACTGTTTCGAAACACATTGCTGGGTGAACAAGCGAAACAATATCGATCGACTGACGTCGTACCGACAGTCAGTTACAGCGTGAAGTTAAGGGACCACTCGTGTTTAAACAGTCATTATTGTCGCATACGTTGCTGTAACAAATGAATGACAACACATGCTACTATTGCTGCTGCCATCGTTCTTTCTCTGAAACCAACATTAATGCGCCTTAGCAATAAATTTACAGACACTGCACCGAAGTATTTAGCGATGGCGTTGTCTGGAAATGTGCTTTTGCTGTATATGCATATGCGTGGCCGCCAGTCCTATTGTCAACACGTACCAGAACCGGTCCAGCTCAGTCACGGTGCAAACACCAGTATCTTATTATAATTCTTATATTAGTTTGATTAGTTAACTACTTGATTGCATACGAGCGCTTAAGCGAATAGGCACATATTGCAACCGTCTTCCATTGCAGCTTGACATGGCGTGATTTGGGCGATACATACTCGAAAGCGGCAGCGCAGCCAAACTTCGTCTGCGACTGCTCGTGCGCTGTGCACGCATCTGGCACAGCGCGCTTTGCTTCCTTGGCGACGGACAGCATGCTACAAAGCCTCCCATTGAGAAAATTATCCGCAATTCCCGCCGCAGCGCAGCTCAGACGAGAACATTTACCGCGGCACATTGCGTTCGCAAGCAGAGCATCGGGTTTTCTACTACCCGAAACCGATAAGCGCGGCATGCAGGGTGCGGTTTAGAATTGATTCTTACTACTGGCGGTGCCGTATATGGTTTCCGCTTGCCGGTGGGGCGTTGGCGGGCGATCGTATGCTTCTCTGACGATGATTGATTGGTCTCTTTCGGCCGGTCAGTCATCGCCTTGCCTCCCTACCTTGGCTCACGTGGAAACGTTCGTTCCACACCTTTCCACAGGCGGCCGGAGGCGAGACGCTACCGGAGGAGAGGAAGAAAGCTGTATTGCTGTCGAATTTGGGTTTCGAGGGTCAGCGTCTCTGTTACGACTTGACGTCGCAAGTGGACCCCGCTACGCTACAGTTCCAAGATATTATTCGCTTGTTGGACAAGCACTACGAAGACAGCACAAACAGCCTCATCCATCGCATTATCTTCAGAGACCGACGACAGCAGCCAGGAGAGTCTTTTCAAGATTTCGTGACTTCGCTTCATCGCTTGGCTCCAGCCTGCGCGTTCGGCGCTTGGCACGACGAGTCGCTCCGCGACCAAATTCTGTAAGGAGTCACGTCAACAAGAATACGTTAGACTTGTCCACGAGGGACCATCGTTGACGCTTAAGAAAGCGGAAGAAATTGGGCCGAAGCGTTGAACAAGTTCACAAGGAACTTCCAAGTTTTCACCGGGTCAACAGTACACCGCGTTTCTTCTGAGACGCAAGATGGCGTCGCCAACCATCGCCTTCCTCGCCCGGGTGCTCAAGATGGCGGTCCGCGCCAAGCTTCTTCTTCAACCAAATGAGTCGAAGATGGCGCCCGACGACATGGCGGAAAGTCGCGATCTGGGGACGCCGACCAACATGCGCTCGGCAAGAATTTTTCAAGCCCAGTCAAGATGCCACTGTACATTGCTACCGGTGTGGATCAACGTAGCACATAGTGTCCGATCCAGGCTGTCCGGCTACGTACGTTACCTGCCACGCGTGCAAAAATGTGGGACATTATGCAAAAGTTTGCCGTTCACGGAACCGAACGCATCGCGCGTCTCCAGCAACAGCTCAGCGCGTTTCTTCTTCTGCTGAAACAGATTCGGCAGATACAGTTTCTTCAGTGCTGACAATACAATAAGCACCAAATGTCCGTCCGGCAACAATTTTCGCCGAAGTTCTCATTGAGAATACTTCAATCAAGGTTCTTGTGGATACCGGAGCTAATGTCTCGCTGATGAACAGCGCTACGTACGAAGAATTTTGAAGATCTTCCCATTATCTCCTTCAAGTCTCCGACTCAAGAACTATTCCCAAGAAGAAATTTTGCACTCAGGACAATTTTCCGTGGTTGTGAAGTACTGCAACAATTCTGCAATTGTGACATTTCACGTCACCGACGAAGGCACCTCTCTGCTGGGCCTCGACGCAATACAAGCCCAAGGCATCGACATTCATGGATCTTCCCTTTCGTGTCAACAAGTGACCGGAACGCCGGTTGCTCCGGAAGTCAAGTTTGCGTCTCTACCGCAAAACGCTCCAGCGGAATTCGCTCATCTGTTCTCAGGTGACTTGTAAAGGGCTTCATCCATGACATTCGTCTTCTACCTTCTGTTCACCTAGTTTCAGCGAAACTACGCCCGCTAACGCTGGTTCTTCGTGAGCAAGTCTCCGCCGAACTGCATCGTCTCGAATCAGCTGATATCATTGAACGAGTATCAGCGTCCGAGTGGATCTCTGCGCTCGTCAAAAAGGACAACGCCATTCGACTCTGCATCGACCTTCGAGAACCCAACAAGGCGATCGTCGTCAACGCCTTTCCTCTTACCACGACTAAGGAACTTTTGCATCGACTGGCTGATGCTACTGTGTTCAGTAAGTTGTACTTGCAGCCCGCATATCATCAGGTGCTATTATCCGAGAAAAGCCGTGATCTTACCACATTTATTGTAAACGTGCTTTCCGAAGCAGACGACCGAGCTTGGTATTACCCAGTTAAGGACAGAGGACGCTCTTTCGCACCAATTTCGCAGCGCCCCCTGGGCAAAGCAGGAGCCCCATAGGGGCGTTAGGATATCAATATATACAGCCCCAAGGTTACGCCACTTGAAGTTGGAACTAACCACCATCAAGCC
This sequence comes from Dermacentor silvarum, assembly GCF_013339745.2. NCBI lineage: Eukaryota > Metazoa > Arthropoda > Arachnida > Ixodida > Ixodidae > Dermacentor > Dermacentor silvarum. The sequence continues at coordinate 373,483,668 of NC_051154.1, read as the reverse complement.
AGTTTACTGGCCTTCATAACGCCCTGAACACGACCACACGACATAGAGGCCAACAAAACTGTTTGCTTTCGGAAACTATTACCGCTTCGATTCACTCGCCTGCCGCTGTAAACGTCAATGGGCTAGCTTTTCACAAGCCGCAGGTTAGACTGACAGCAATAAATTAGTAGCAACCTAAAACGATCTCCACGCTGATTTAGCCGCGGCAGTGTGCTTAGCGCCGCAGTTCTCGTTTGTCGCTGGAATCCACACCATGATAACGGGCACTCCATCTGTCACATGAAACATTGCACGCTTTGCTCCGGAGCTCATTGAAAATGGAGATAGTCCGCCGGAAGGGTAGGACGCATTCACATCGCCTCCCACTTTTTCGTCATTCTTCGCACGTAAATCTTGTGAATTGGTGCCTCCTTTTGTGATGACCTGATCCGTGAGGTTACTTGCTACGCGTGGACACCATTCTTATGTGTGCGAGTGACTTTTCGTTTAATTTACGGCCCTTTTGTGATTCCTATCAACGAGTCCGGCCACGGCGGTAGGCCTAACCAGGAAACGGACCTCATCTAGCGTTCCGGCGACGCGCCGGGCGCCCCCCTCCGGCGACATGAGATCCACCGTCGAAGGAGAAGACATCGACCCTGAAGATTGCAACGAGATCGCCGGCTGGAAAATCATTGCACCCAGGCCCAGTAGGACCGGCAAGGGAGCGTGTTTAACCAAGGATATTACCCCTACAGGGACACCACCACCCCAGGCAAGCAATGGCAAAGCTTCTACTGTTAGAAAAAGCATTGTGAGACAGAGTAAAATGCCTCCATTACCTGAAGACAATATTAAGATCATCATCAGGATCCGTGGACTTAATATTGCCAGATTGGGCATCACAAGAGTGGCTGACGCAATAACAACGGCTGCTTGCATTGAGACGTCCGGGCGAGAGAATGATATAATAAGCCCTAACTTGCAACAGAACATAGTTGTGGTCAGCACGCCACTCGAAGAGAATGCAACCAAGTATGCCACCATCAGAAATATTACCATCAATGACCATCCCATGAGGTTGCCGCATACAGGGCGGCACCGCGCGAGACCTGTAAAGGCGTTATTAGAGACATCCCGCTCAGCGAGAACGAAGACGCACTCAACCGCAAAATCATTAATGCGCATAATCCTCTGGACCTGGCAGCCAAACGAATTAAAGAGACCAATACGGTCGTCATTGCTTTCGACGGCTATAAAGTTCCAAACTACATAAGATACGGCAACGCCCTCATACGCTGCGCGCTATACCGCAAGCAGATAGACAACTGCTATGCCTGTGGACGACTGGGACATCGAGCGGATGTCTGCCCATCACCAGATGAGCCCATCTGCAGGGGCTGCGGAACACCAAATCCCACGGAAGAACATAACTGCACCCCACAATGCTCCCTATGCGGAGAGGAACATATCATGGCTGGCAAGGAATGCAGGCAACGATTCCAACTTCCCTACGTCGTTAGAAAACATACAATCGAGAAGAGAGCAACGCTGACCTCGAATCAAGGGATCCAAGAGAGCACATTCTGGCTAAACGAGCAACATTTCCCTGAGCTCACCCAATCTCAACCAAGCAGTGAGCGTAGCCCGCGGAAGGTCGGGATCAAGACACAAATCCAAGGACCTTAGAGGATCATCACGCAGCCAATCAGGGGACCCCGGAGCCGCTCCCGAGGACCCAACAAGGACAAGCACGAGACCAAGACCCGGTTCGACGTCCGGGGGCGGACCAACGGACCACATGGCCACGTGGCGGCGAGCCAGGATGGGGGAGCCGGAGCCACCTGGGCCCAGCGACTTCAATCACAACGAGCGACAGAGGTAGGTTCGGTCGCACCGCCAGAGCATGACAACAATTCCGACACAATCAAAAGACTAGAGCACGACAACCTAGAACTCAGGAAATTGGTCGTTAGCCTCATGGATGAAATTAAGCAACTTCGCGCTTCCCTTGCCGCACCAGCCAAAGAAAACAACTCAGAAATTGAAACAATGGACATACCGGTAGTCGAACAAGCGTCAAACCTGGCTAAAAGGAAAGCGAGCTCGGCTACACAGCGCACCAAGGCAGCCATGAGCGAGAGCAGATAATACAGATACCTTAGACAAATTAGTTCAAAACTCTTCCGCACTCATGGCTGGGCAGAATAAATTAATAGAGCAAATGGAACAAGTCCGCGGCACAGTCACTGACCTATACCAAAGGGTGCGCTCCATGGAAACGAACACCCAACCAACAGAAATCTCGATGGTACCAAAGAGACCGCCCAAGCCCCTCTACGTCAGGTTCAACCTTTGGCACCTGACGACACAAAGATTCAACAACATGGCCAATCACTCTGAACCTTTTAGAATCTGGCAATGGAATTGTAGGGGATATGCTCATAAAAAAGCATTCTTACAGCAATATATTCGCGCCACAGCTGATGCACCACATGTAATTCTCGTACAGGAAATCAATAGGGCTAACCCTACACTTACAGGATATAGCACCATAGCAAAAACCTGTGGGCGAAACGGGATAGCTACGCTAATCAGTAGCAAACTAACCCACATTCAACACGACCTCAACGTACCCTCTAGTAATCTGGAACATAACATGACCGAAATAATTCCTAGGAAATGCAAGGCTAAAAGCCTATTCGTTCTTAATATTTACAGCAGCCCCATAGACCACGCACAGAGATTCAAACTAATCCTGAAAAACCATGTAGCAAAGCAGGTGATAACCCGCTAATAGTCGCCGGAGACTTTAATGCTCCCTGCGGCATCTGGGGCTCCAAGTATGACACAACTAAGGGCAAGCATCTGTGGCAAAACGCAACTGAACTAGATCTCACACTCGCCACAGACCCGGCCTTCCCTACCAGAACAGGTACCTCTACACGCAGAGATACGACACCCGACCTGTTCTTTGTCAGGAATGCCACTGAATTCCGCTGGCGTAATCTCCTCGAAGATCTAGGCAGTGACCACTGCATAAACGAATTAACGTTCCCAATAGCCACACGAATCCCTAAAGTTCACACTTTCGTAGATTGGGCAAAATTGAGAGAAATCAGAGAACATTGGCTCAAGGACCAACCAACACCCACACTAGAACAATGGGTGAGACAGATCAAGGATGATATCAAAGCTGCCACCTCGGACTTAGAGACAGACCTGCCAATAGACAGCGTAGACAGCCACCTAGCCCACATGCTAGAGGCCAAACAGTCCCTCACATGTAGGTGGAAGGGACAGCGTCTTAACCGCAGGTTAAGAAAAAAAATATTTCGGAGCTCAACAAGCAAATAGAGGAATATTGGTCTAAGCTTTCCAGGCAGCAGTGGGACGATGTCTGCAATTCTATCGATGGTCAGATGGGGAACAATGGCGCCTGGAACCTGCTTAAACACCTTCGAGACAGCACTAGCACCAAATCTAGCCAGCATCGCGTCATAGATAAGGCAATCCATGTGGCGCTGCAGAACTCCACTCCCACACACCTCATTCACAAGCTGACCAACAAATATCTATCGCTGGCTGGCGCTAACAGCAACGGCTCATACCCGACCTATATGGGCACGGATAATCTGGAACTGGATCGAGAGTTTGAGGTGGAGGAAATTCGTACTGCCCTTCACAACCTCAATAGTAAATCAGCCCCTGGCCCCGATGGCATTAGCAATAAAACACTTAAGAATCTAGACACACAATCAATCGAATATCTCACCAAAGAAATGAACTCAATTTGGAAGAGGGGCAACATCCCCCCCCCCGAGTGGAAAACATCCCTTATCGTCCTAATACCCAAGCCCGGCAAAACCCCCAGCATAGATAATCTAAGACCGATCTCACTCACATCGTGCGTCGGTAAGGTCGCGGAGCATGCCATTCTCAACCGCCTTACCAAACACCTAGAAAACAGTGAGATCTATCCACACGATATGATTGGCTTTCGGGCAGGGCTATCCACGCAGGATGCTATGAAGCTCATCAGGCATCAAATCATCGACAGCAATTCCAGAGACCTGAAAGCTATCCTAGGACTCGACCTCAAGCGGGCATTCGACAACCAGTCACACGATTAAATTCTCAATACCATCTCCACCCTCAACCTGGACCCCAGATTACACGCATATGTCAGCTCATTTCTAGCCGACAGGACAGCAACGCTTAAGGTTAGCGGACTAACGTCGCAGCTTCTAACGCTAGGCAACAAGGGGACACCACAGGGGTCCATTATCTCTCCTACCCTCTTCAACCTAGCCCTAGTAGGCTTAGGCAGGAAGCTCAGCGCCATCGAAGGCATCAAGTACAGAATATATGCTGACGATGTCACTATATGGTGTAACGGTGGCAGCGACGGCCACATTGAATCGACATTACAAAGTACTCTTAATACGATCGAGGATTACCTAGAGCCCACGGGACTTAAATGCTCCCCAACGAAGTCAGAGCTTCTCCTTTATACACCAATTAGACCTGGACCCAAACCAAAGGGCTGGGTCTACGCCAAAGACCGGGACATCAAACTTCACACTAAAAGCGGAGGAGTGATTCCCATAGTAGAGTCAATCAAAATTCTAGGTATGACAATTGAGGCCAATGGCGCTAATTCCAAGGCGATGAAGAAGCTTATCACTAAGACAGACAACGCCATGAGGCTAATCAAAAGAGTCGCCAATAGACCACAAGGTCTCAAAGAGGACAATTTACTCAGGCTCGTACATGCATTCGCCTTATGCCACTTCACATATGTGGCGGTGCTGCACAAATGGAAACCCTGTGAAAAAGAAAAGCTAAATATCCAACTTAGAAAGATCACCAAGCAGGCACTGGGTGTCCCGAGTTGCACGAGCACACATAACACACTTGAGGAGATCGCAGAGGCACAGGAAAGAGCTCAGTTGGCTAGACTGGCGGGTACCAGGTCGGGTCGTGCCCTGCTCCAGGAGTTAGGCTTCGACGAACCTAAAATCAACTCACTAAACACAGACATCCCGTTGGACACGCGTAAACGCTTCGAAGTCAAACCGCTACCTCGCAATATGAATCCGGAACACAACACAGAAAGGCGACTATACCGGGGCGCTAGTCTTCTCCGCAAAATTCATAAAGAAAAGCAGAGCGCTTGTTTTGTCGATGCAGCAAGACACAGACAGAAAAGCTTTCACGGTAGCTCTCGTGGACAACACGGGCAAGACCGTCAACTCAGCCACGGTTATCACAAACAGCCCAGAGATTGCCGAGCAGACAGCAATCGCCTTGGTGTTAACAGATACCCGGAGGCCATACATATACAGTGATTCTCGTAGTGCAGTCAGAGCCTTTCAGAAAGGTGTAATCTCGCAGGAAGCCTTACATATCATACAAAAGAGCAAAATCCACTTCCATTCAATCTGCTGGTTCCCTGCACACCTGGGAAACATAGAGAAGGCTCCCCTGAATCTCAACGAGATGGCCCACAAGAGCGCGCGAGAACTAACCCTCCGCAGCGCCGCCCTCACGGATCCGGACCATTTCCAAGAGAACAGGGACGCCCCACTGACATATAACGAGATCACTAAACACTTCTACCTCAGCCGAAGGGAATTTGCTACACCACATCCCACACTCAAGAGACCACAAGCACTCACTTTGAGACTACTTCAAACCAATACATACCCCACACCCAAACGCCTACACTACTACATGGCGGAACGATTCCCCTGTACACAGTGCGCGAACTGTAATGAAACACTTGACCTCAAACATATGCTCTGGCCATGCGACCGAACTACCAATGCCGATTACACTCAGGACCTGGCCAGGTTCGAGGCTGCCATTCGCAGTCCGGATCTGGTTGAACAACTTTGGGCAGTCCAGCAAGCCCACGACGCGGACTCGAAGCTCAGTCTTCTGGTCCCGACGTGGGATTAGCCCTTCTATGGGTCACCCCATAGCCTTGCAGGACCAAATAAAGTTCTCCATCCATCCATCCGGAGCTCATTGGGAGGGAGAAAAGCATTTTGGAGTTACCTGAAGTCTGCATGTCGACAACAACCCGAGGAAGGACGCTTCCGAGAACGGGGCACCCCGCGATAGCTCCTTTGAGAGCCTAAAGAAAGCCGACCGTGGGGCACTTCTACCAAACATTTCACACGCGACATGTCTCACACCAATTGTGCGAACACGAGAAAATGACGCAGGTCGCAAGGCGACGTCGTGCATCCACCGCGGAGCTGCGTGCGCGGACTTGCAAAAACCATAAGCGCGAAAACATGGCGGCTGGAAGCGAAGGTATAGTGACCTATTCGCAATGCACACAGACGGTCGCGCCGCATAGTGGCCAGTGAGAAAAATGCTTCAAGGAGTATCCGCACATTGTCTCCGTATGGCTCCACTTGTGCGGCCGCGTTTCTGATGTGTTGACAGCTTTTCTTTCATGAAAATGAAACCATTTAAAGCAACAGGATATGTTACGTGCCTCAGTGCACGAATCGAGCGGCGAAAGATAAAATAAGTCTTCATTCCTCTCCGACGGATGCGTGTCTATAAAGTAGTCAACGGTGAAGCTCAGATCGGCAAGCATGTGACTGCGCTATTGAAGGTTTGTATCTTGCACTTTGTTAGGGCCAAAGATTTCTTCTGGAGCGGCATAAGTAAAGGCTGATTCACACTAGGCCAACACGACACCGACTTTGGTCTGCCGACGGTTGGCGACAGCAGTGTACAGGATGGAAAACGCTGTGATCAACGGTTTAAAGGAAAGAAAATGCTGTCGCCAACAGTCGGCAGACCAAAATCGGTGTCGAGTTGGCCTAGTGTGAATCAGCCTTAAAGAAAATGCTAATCGTCGACATCGATCACGAAAGCGTAAGCATTATGCTTTTACAACGTTGTGGCTGTAGCTTATACGTGAACGGGACCGTTCAAGGCAGCACGATAAGACAAGCTAACGAGTCCGCGCCTATGATCCACGACGTGATAAGGCTGTCAGAACGGCACCGCAACAGTAATTGATTATGTGACACACGTTAGGCAGCTGTGTCTGGTTTTCTAGTACCAGCGGGAAATGAATGGCGCGTTAGTTTTGAGAGGCGGTCGATAGTTGTAACAGGCCATGGATATGCGACGCAGCGTAGGTTCGCGGAACTGTGTTTAGTTTTATGCGCGGTAGTTTTATGACGGGTTTTGAATGTTCTCATCTATTTCGCTTGAAGAAACTATGCAGCAATATCCTTGTTAGAGCAAAAGAAACAACTAATCTAATTTTTGATCCCATCCATGATGGCCGCATTTTGATGGGTGGGGGCGTAATGCAAAAACGCCCGTGTAC